>NC_057801.1:444178061-444181164 GCF_018294505.1 Triticum aestivum | reverse complement strand
ACATCTGACGAGTCCTCTGCCTGAGCTGCATTCATCAAGTTGACCTTGGCGGACTTGGGGTTATGCTTGACCACAGCTGTACTTGCCGATCTGACAGGAGGAGGAGGAGGAAGACGCCTCTGGTTGGTACACTTGTTGGCATAGTGACCCTTCTGTTGGCACTTGTTGCACGTGACCTCTGAAAGCGGACGGTGATACGGAGCACTCGATCTTGGCGCTTGAGACGAAGACTTGTTCTGAAAGCCTGGGTTGGGTGGGTGGGAGAAACCACTGCCACCTTTGCTCTTCTGCTGATACGGCTGACGGAACGGAGGAGGAGGAAGCCAATACTTCTGCTGCTTGACCACTTGAGTAGAGGAAGACGGAGTAACATCTCTGGCACGCTTCCTGGAAGCATCCCACCTCATTTGAGCAGCCTCTTGCTTCAGTGCCATGTTGTAGAACTCATCGTATCTCAACGGCTCAAAGAGGACAAGAGCGAGCTGAATTTCCTCACGAAGACCACCCCTGAACTGATAGATCATACTCTTCTCATCAGGAACATCCTGCTTGGCAAAACGGGCGAGCTTCTGGAACAACTTGTTGTAGTCATAGACAGATAAAGAGCCTTGCTTCAGATTGCGGAATTCCTGACGCTTACTCTCAACCACACTTTGAGGGATGTGATGAGCGCGGAAATCTTGACGGAAATCGTCCCAAGTGATAACACGTCCACCTCTGGAATCCTTGTACTGCTGGAACCACTCTGCAGCCTGATCTTTGAGCTGGAAAGAAGCGAACTTGACGAAATCTTCAGGCCTGACGTTGCTGCATTCAAAATGCTTGCCCAGATCCACTAGCCAATCGTCAGCATCGGTAGCCTCAACACAACCGCTGAACGTCTTTGGCCCATTAGCAAGGAACTGGTTCAGAGTAGCAAAGTGGTGCTGATTATGGCCTTGATTCCCTTGACTGCCTTGATTGCGCTCTTGGAGAATTTGCATGATCAACTGTGTGTTTGCATTAGTAGCGGCCATCACAGCTTGCCATGCTTCAGGAGGAGGCGGAGGTGGAGGCGGATTAGGATTCGGAGTCGTGCGCGTTGGAGGAGCCATCCTGAAGAGGTTTACCACCATTAGCACATTGATAGACAACAATATAGAAGCTGAATCCAACGGAATGAAAATTGCAACATATAGTCTTCACATCCGAACAGAATGAACGAATGCATTTCTCTTGAAGTGGTCACATATTCATAAATTGAGAAGCCACGAAGAATTAAGGTAGAGAAATAAATCAACAAGGTACGGATCAAGAACGAATAATCGGTTAGAAATCCCAATCTCAAACCAATATCCGTGGAAGAAGAACTAGAGCTACTAGAATTCCCACCTATGAAATTCCCGAACCTTTCCGGTTATGCAATCAGGTGTTGGGGATACAGGGGAAGCACAATATCTCACCCAAACTAGCAAATCCTACATCCAGCTGTATCCATCCTTCAACACATAACCAGGAAAACTTCGGAAACCATCTACCTCAACCTTCGAAAAGCATCCGTTATACAAGTTATGGCGATACTCCCGAACTCCCGCCCCAGTACTGGGTGGCGTCGAGGTTATCTCACCAACGAACTGCATAAAAGAGATTTCCGATGTCGCGCACATATCTCAAGTATACCAGAATTGCAACGATAAAATTGTGACGACAACACCTCGGAGCTCAACTCCCCGGGACACTGCCACAACCCCTAAAGACAGGAGGCACCAAGAACAATGTTCTCGTCACAAAACCATCGGAACAAAACCAAGATACTCGCGTGATCCTAAAATTTTTTTTGTGAAATTTGAGAAGAGAAGAGTCCAAACTCTACGTCAGGATGCCTTACCAGAGCGATGAGGAGACTGGGAAGTAAAAGAATTCCTAAGCTCTCCGATATATAATCCCTAAGGACTCAAAACATTTTTCTAGACACAACTCGGCTGCTAAAAACGATCAAGCAATGGGGCTCCTAAGGTCGGGGATGGCTCTGATACCAACTTGTAACACCCTCGATGCGGCTATAGCTCCCACGTGTCGAGGCACGGCTTAGAGGCATAACCGCATTGAAAGCAATGTCGCAAGTCAGGCAATCATTACAACATCCCATGTAATACATAATAAAAGGGGGAGGTAACATAGTTGGCTTACACTCGCCACGTCACATCAGAGTACATAAATAACATCCATCACACAAACACTCATGGCCCGACTACGGCGCCAAAATAGAAAAGACCCCCAACATGCGACAAGGTCCTGAATCGATAACCCCAACCAGGCACCACTACTGATCATCGGGAAAGGAAACATAATAACGCTGAGAGTCCTCGTCGAACTCCCACTTGAGCTCGTACTCGTCACCTGGAGCGGAATCACCTGGACCTGCATCTGGAGTTGTAGTATCTGTGAGCCACAAGGACTCAGCAATCTCACACACAGGCGATCAAAACTATTTAAGCTCATAGGAAAGGATAAGGCAAATATGTGTGGAGCTGCAACAAGCGACTAGCATATGTGGTGGCTATCTTATTCGCAAAAGAGAGCGAGAAGAGAAGGCGAAGCACGAGCGATACAAATATGATCAAAAAGTGATCCTATAGCAACCTACGTCAAGCATAACTCCAACACCGTGTTCACTCCCCGGACTCCGCCGAGAAGAGACCATCACGGTTACACACGCGGTTGGTGTATTATAAATAAGGTCAACTTCGGGTTTTCTACAACCGGACGTTAACAAATTCCCATCTGCCCATAACCGCGGGCACGGCTTTCGAAAGTTCAATCCCTGCAGGGGAGTCCCAACTTAGCCCATGACAAGCTCTCACGGTCAACGAAGGAATAGACCTCCACCCGAGACATTCCGATCAGACTCGGTATCCCGGTACAACAAGACATTTCGACAGGGTAAAACTAAACCAGCAACACCGCCCGAATGTGCCGACAAATCCCGATAGGAGCTGCACATATCTCTTTCTCAGGGCACACTCAGATTGTCCTAGGTACGGGTAGGCCAGCCCAGAGTTGCCCCTGGTAGCCACCGGTAGCTGACAGGTGGACCAACACTCAGAGGAGCACTGGCCCGGGG
>NC_057801.1:444173595-444178051 GCF_018294505.1 Triticum aestivum | reverse complement strand
CACCTCATTTGAGCAGCCTCTTGCTTCAGTGCCATGTTGTAGAACTCATCGTATCTCAACGGCTCAAAGAGGACAAGAGCGAGCTGAATTTCCTCACGAAGACCACCCCTGAACTGATAGATCATACTCTTCTCATCAGGAACATCCTGCTTGGCAAAACGGGCGAGCTTCTGGAACAACTTGTTGTAGTCATAGACAGATAAAGAGCCTTGCTTCAGATTGCGGAATTCCTGACGCTTACTCTCAACCACACTTTGAGGGATGTGATGAGCGCGGAAATCTTGACGGAAATCGTCCCAAGTGATAACACGTCCACCTCTGGAATCCTTGTACTGCTGGAACCACTCTGCAGCCTGATCTTTGAGCTGGAAAGAAGCGAACTTGACGAAATCTTCAGGCCTGACGTTGCTGCATTCAAAATGCTTGCCCAGATCCACTAGCCAATCGTCAGCATCGGTAGCCTCAACACAACCGCTGAACGTCTTTGGCCCATTAGCAAGGAACTGGTTCAGAGTAGCAAAGTGGTGCTGATTATGGCCTTGATTCCCTTGACTGCCTTGATTGCACTCTTGGAGAATTTGCATGATCAACTGTGTGTTTGCATTAGTAGCGGCCATCACAGCTTGCCATGCTTCAGGAGGAGGCGGAGGTGGAGGCGGATTAGGATTCGGAGTCGTGCGCGTTGGAGGAGCCATCCTGAAGAGGTTGACCACCATTAGCACATTGATAGAAAACAATATAGAAGCTGAATCCAACGGAATGAAAATTGCAACATATAGTCTTCACATCCGAACAGAATGAACGAATGCATTTCTCTTGAAGTGGTCACATATTCATAAATTGAGAAGCCACGAAGAATTAAGGTAGAGAAATAAATCAACAAGGTACGGATCAAGAACGAATAATCGGTTAGAAATCCCAATCTCAAACCAATATCCGTGGAAGAAGAACTAGAGCTACTAGAATCCCCACCTATGAAATTCCCGAACCTTTCCGGTTATGCAATCAGGTGTTGGGGATACAGGGGAAGCACAATATCTCACCCAAACTAGCAAATCCTACATCCAGCTGTATCCATCCTTCAACACATAACCAGGAAAACTTCGGAAACCATCTACCTCAACCTTCGAAAAGCATCCGTTATACAAGTTATGGCGATACTCCCGAACTCCCGCCCCAGTACTGGGTGGCGTCGAGGTTATCTCACCAACGAACTGCATAAAAGAGATTTCCGATGTCGCGCACATATCTCAAGTATACCAGAATTGCAACGATAAAATTGTGACGACAACACCTCGGAGCTCAACTCCCCGGGACACTGCCACAACCCCTAAAGACAGGAGGCACCAAGAACAATGTTCTCGTCACAAAACCATCGGAACAAAACCAAGATACTCGCGTGATCCTAAAATTTTTTTTGTGAAATTTGAGAAGAGAAGAGTCCAAACTCTACGTCAGGATGCCTTACCAGAGCGATGAGGAGACTGGGAAGTAAAAGAATTCCTAAGCTCTCCGATATATAATCCCTAAGGACTCAAAACATTTTTCTAGACACAACTCGGCTGCTAAAAACGATCAAGCAATGGGGCTCCTAAGGTCGGGGATGGCTCTGATTACCAACTTGTAACACCCTCGATGCGGCTATAGCTCCCACGTGTCGAGGCACGGCTTAGAGGCATAACCGCATTGAAAGCAATGTCGCAAGTCAGGCAATCATTACAACATCCCATGTAATACATAATAAAAGGGGGAGGTAACATAGTTGGCTTACACTCGCCACGTCACATCAGAGTACATAAATAACATCCATCACACAAACACTCATGACCCGACTACGGCGCCAAAATAGAAAAGACCCCCAACATGCGACAAGGTCCTGAATCGATAACCCCAACCAGGCACCACTACTGATCATCGGGAAAGGAAACATAATAACGCTGAGAGTCCTCGTCGAACTCCCACTTGAGCTCGTACTCGTCACCTGGAGCGGAATCACCTGGACCTGCATCTGGAGTTGTAGTATCTGTGAGCCACAAGGACTCAGCAATCTCACACCCAGGCGATCAAAACTATTTAAGCTCATAGGAAAGGATAAGGCAAATATGTGTGGAGCTGCAGCAAGCGACTAGCATATGTGGTGGCTATCTTATTCGCAAAAGAGAACGAGAAGAGAAGGCGAAGCACGAGCGATACAAATATGATCAAAAAGTGATCCTATAGCAACCTACGTCAAGCATAACTCCAACACCGTGTTCACTCCCCGGACTCCGCCGAGAAGAGACCATCACGGTTACACACGCGGTTGGTGTATTTTAAATAAGGTCAACTTCGGGTTTTCTACAACCGGACGTTAACAAATTCCCATCTGCCCATAACCGCGGGCACGGCTTTCGAAAGTTCAATCCCTGCAGGGGAGTCCCAACTTAGCCCATGACAAGCTCTCACGGTCAACGAAGGAATAGACCTCCACCCGAGACATTCCGATCAGACTCGGTATCCCGGTACAACAAGACATTTCGACAGGGTAAAACTAAACCAGCAACACCGCCCGAATGTGCCGACAAATCCCGATAGGAGCTGCACATATCTCTTTCTCAGGGCACACTCAGATTGTCCTAGGTACGGGTAGGCCAGCCCAGAGTTGCCCCTGGTAGCCACCGGTAGCTGACAGGTGGACCAACACTCAGAGGAGCACTGGCCCGGGGGGGGGGGGTAAAATAACGATGACCCTTGAGTCTGCAGAACCCAAGGGAAAGAAAAGGCTAGGAGGCAAATGGTAAAACCAATGTTGGGCATTGCTGGAAGAGCTTTACTTAAGACGAACTGTCAAGGGGTTCCCATAATAGCCCAACCGTGTAAGGAACGCAAAAATCCGGGAACATAACACCGATATGACGGAAACTAGGGCGGCAAGAGTGGAACAAAACACCAGGCATAAGGCCGAGCCTTCCACCCTTTGCCAAATATATAGATGCATTAAGATAACATAGCAATATTATGATATCCCAACAAGTAAATAAATGTTCCAACAAGGAGCGGCTCCAATCTTCACCTGCAACTAACAACGCTATAAGAAGGGCTGAGCAAAGCGGTAACATAGCCAATCAACGGTTTGCTAGGACAATGGTGGGTTAGGGGATCACATGGCAATTGGGAGGCTGACAAGCAAAAGGTAGGCATCGTAGCAGTGGCAAAGCAAAAGAGCGAGCAAACTAGCATAGCAAAGATAGTAGTGATTTCGAGGGTATGATCATCTTGCCTGCACAGTTGTCAGAGTTGACTGGATCCTCACAAGCAAACTCAACGGGCTCCTCGGTAGCGAACTCGTCTCCCGGCTCTACCCAACAAGACAAACAAGCAACAAGGATACAATCAACCACGGGCAATTCCAAGCAATACGATGAAATGACGATATGCTATGCGGGATGCGATACGGGATGCAAAATGCAAGATATGACAGGAAATGCATGAACCTGGCCTCAACTTGGAAAACCAGGTGTGCCACTGGATAGAGGGGATGAAATCGCTTGAAAACGATATAAAGATCATAGGAATCGGAGCTACGGTTTGGAAATGGCAAGCGTTTTAAGATATGGCACCGGTCTGCGATTTACAGCAAGTAGGCATCTAAATGCAACGAAATGAACATGCTACAGCCACCAAACATGAAAACAAAATACATGGCAGTGATGTACACAAGATGGTTGACAAAACACTAGCACTGAGCCATAGGCAAATTCATCCATTAAGAGGTTCAAACAAGCATGGCTAAAACGCAAATGCAAAACAGATTTCAGACTTAGTGAAATTAACACTAGTCTGAAATTTCAGATCACGATGCTCTCTTCGGAGCAGCAAAACAACATGATAGAAAACCTGAACATGACAGGTAAGAACATGGCATGGAGCTACTCAACAAGCTTAATAAAACACCCAAAGTGACCTGGGGCCAAAAGGGTTCACAAAATACTCTACCGAGCTCACGAACATCGCTCGAACACAATCAGTTTTCAGACTTAGTGAAAACTGAGACATGCTGAAATTTAACTCACGAAGGCATGTAAACGAGCTCGATGCACTCACTACGGTGCAAGTCATGGCAAGGAAAGCATATAACCAGCAAGAAGGCACAAAGTGCTAGCTACACATGGCAAGAACGAAGGCATAACCTGCATGGAACACTAACGGTAGCATCGGCTAAATCGCAAACAAGTTGACGATCTGCCCGGATTAACAACGAAGCAAAAGTTGAGCTCGATTGAGTCAACCTAGAGCACTCCACAAATGCAAATAAAGACATGGATGGATAGAGCATAACTTAAATATCAAAACTCCCTTACTGATCACCCTCAAAAGAGGCACGGATCACTAGGAAACAAGCTGGACATATAGCATCATGAACTAAAATATCCCAGACTTAGTGAAAATCACTAAGTCCCTGAAATCTGCATTCTCA
>NC_057801.1:444146215-444172457 GCF_018294505.1 Triticum aestivum | reverse complement strand
TTTTTTTTAGGGTTTCGGTGAGAGGGAGAGATCCGAAAACGGAGGGGTGTATATATAGGCATAGAGGGAGCTAGGAGAGTCCAAATGAGGTGCGGTTTTCGCCCACACGATCGTGATCGAACGCTCTAGGACATGGAGCAGAGTTTGGTGGGTTTTGGGCCAAATTTGGGGGGTGTTGGGCTGCAACACACATGAGGCCTTTTCGGTCCCTCGGTTAACCGTTGGAGTATCAAACGAAGTCCAAATGATACGAAACTTGACAGGCGGTCTACCGGTAGTAAACCAAGGCCACTTGACAAGTCTCGGTCCAATCCGGAAATGTTTAAACCCCACACACGAAAGAAAGGTAGAAATGACCACCGGAGGAGAACGAAGCGCCGGAATGCAAAACGGACAACGGGGAAAAATGCTCGAATGCATGAGATGAACATGTATGCAAATGCAATGCACGTAATGACATGATAAGAGATGCACGAAAAAGAAAAACAACACGCGGAGACAAAAACCCAAACCCGAGAAATAAATATAACTTAGCGCCGGAGACGGCAAGAGTTGGATACAAATATGGAAAGTATATCTGGGGCGTTACATTGCGCCGGCCAATTGGGTTGTGCAGGAGTATGAAATCGAGATGCTTGTTGACTCGGCCGGCTTATATGAATTAACATCACGTTTATTACTCAAACTACACCACTGTTAACATATATGCCTAATACACACCATTATATAAAGTTTTGTGGCCAAATTTTTTGGGTGTACAATTGTCCACCCATGACCTTACGTGGATCCGCCCCTGACCGGGAGGCTTGAGCATTTACTAAGTAGTTCTGAACTTCTGATTCAATGGTAAAACGACATACGAGCTACTCACCGGTAACAAGCCTCAAGTTGATACTTTTAAGTATTTGGCTCAAAGTGTTAATTCTTGATAAGCATCGTCGTTCAAAATTTGCTCCTAAATCTCACCGGTTTCCTACTCGGTTATGGATCGAACTCTCATACCTATCGTGTCTACAACAACTTCACTCGAAAACTTGAAGAGATGGTAGACGTGAAGTTTGATAAATCTAATGGCTCGCAAGTTGAGCAATTGCCAATTGATGTAGGAGATAAAAAACTCCCGGAAGCAATTCAAGATTTGTCTATTGGAAATATCCGTCCAACAGAGATGACGGAGAGCACTTCGTCTATTCAAGTGGAAGCCTCAACTTCACATCAAGGTGAACCACAAGTTGACATGGAGGCATCCACAAGTGGAACACATCAAGATGAAGAAAATAAGGAAATACAACAAGATGATCCACCTCGACCTCCTTCTCCACCTCCTCAAGCGAACAACAACACCAACAACAATGAAGAAGAAGAAGATGATGATGAAGATGCTTCACCACAACCCAAGAAAAAACTACCTCGAGTTAGAGCAAGAATTGACAAGCATCAGCCCGTCGAACAAATTCATGGCGACGTTAAATCTGGGAGAATCACTCGCTCTAAATCTCGTTTAGCTAACTTTTGTGAGAATTACTCATTTATCTCTAGTATTGAGCCTATGAAGGTTGATGAAGCCCTCGAAGACCCTGATTGGGTGAATGCTATGCACGAAGAACTACACAACTTCAAGAGGAATCAAGTGTGGACATTGGTTGAGAAGCCGAAGGATGAACAAAATGTCATCGGAACCAAATGTGTGTTTTGAAACAAGCAATATAAGGATGGACAAGTCACACGCAACAAGGCTTGTCTCGTTGCTCAAGGCTACACTCAAGTCGAAGGTATGGACTATGGTGAGACCTATGCCCCCGTTTCTAGACTCGAGTACATTCACATTTTACTTGCTTATGCCAATCACCATGATACTACCCTCTATAAAATGGATATTAAAAGTGCTTTTCTAGATGGTGAAATTGAGGAGGACGTTTATGTTAAACAACCTCCCGGTTTTCAAAATCCTAAGAAACAAAAACATGTTTACAAACTTCATAAAGCTCTCTATGGTCTCAAACAAGCCCCAAGAGCTTGGTATAAATGCTTAACAAAGTTTCTTCTTGGAAAAAGGCTTTGAGGTTAGTAAAATTGATTCAACCTTGTTTACTAAGAGAGTGAATGGTGAACTATTGTGTGCCAAATATATGTTGATGATATTATCTTTGGTTCTACTAACCCTAAAATTTTGAAAGGTTGATGTAGAAAAAGTTTGAGATGTCTATGATGTGTGAACTCAAAAATCTTCCTCGATTTGCAAATCAAGCAAACTAGGGATGGTACCTTTGTCTCACAAACAAAGTATACCAAGGACTTCTTCAAAAATTTCAACATGCAAGAAATCAAAGATATGAAAACCCCCATGCCAACTTCCGGACATCTTGACTTGACAAAGGATGGCAAACCCGTTGATCAAAAGGTTTACCGCTGTCGTGGTACTAAGTCTGACATTAAGAATAGGGGGTACGTATTAGGAGGTGAGGACCTAGCTACGGCGAGGTTGTACACATGAGTTTACGAGTTCAGGCCCCTCTCGGAGGAGGTAAAAGCCCTACGTCTCGGTGCCCTGAGGCAGTCGACTGGAATATGGGTGTGTGTGTTACAAGGGGTGCGAACCCTTGTCCTAGAGGAGGGGGTGGCTTATATAGAGTGTGCCAAGACCCCAGCCATCATCTGTTACCGGGGTTCAATGTACATTAAGATAGGGCGTTGCTGGTAACGCCGGCTATAAAGTGTTATCAATGATCTTTAAGACTACGGAGTGAACGCCTGACCGTTGCCATCCTGAGTGACTCTAGGCCTTCTGTACTCCGAGTGATTTCCTGTATGGTCGAATGACTCCATCCAGGTCGAGTGAAATTGGGGTATCCTAGTGAGGTGTCTGGTCGAGTGGATTGCACTCGATGGCTTCAGTTGATACTTCTTGATGTGCTTTGAATGTCCTTGCTTCTAGGGTAGTGACATTGGCTAGGGCGTATAAGTAAGGTCTATGACCCTACCCTAGGTCTATGGCATCGTCGTTAGCCCCCGAATGGATTGAGGTCCGAGTGAAAAGAAAGTTGAAGTTGGCCTTGCCTTGACTCTTGTGCTTCACAAGCATTCATACTGGGTTCGAGGTCCATGCTGAAACTTCGGCTTCATTTCAGTCGCCTTGATCGATTCAGAGGTTGTCGAGTGAACTTATGCTGGCACTCTTTGAGTGTTATTATGACGCGAAATCTTCGGCGCGATTGGTTATTGCGGTTCCCAGATCTCACGGGATTCAAAATTTTGGGGACGCGCGCGGGGCAGAGCGCGCCACAGTAAACGGGACAGATAGACAGGGGTGCCTCGATTTACGCACCACCTTTTTTGCCACGTATCTGGTTCACGACTATTGCGGGATTTGACAGGATCGCTCGGGCCCATGCGTCAGCCACTCGACTGTAGGCCCTTAAAAGGCGTTGAGGCTGATGCGTCTGCACAGTGCGCTCCCATTCCCCTTCTTCTTCCTCTGCTTCTCCTCCACATCCTCTTTCATCCTTGACGCCGCCGCTCCGCCAGTGTGCAGCCCGCCACCATGGTGAAGGACAAGACGACGGCACTGGAGCGCACCAAAAAGGCGACGGCGATGACGATGGCGAAGGGCAAGAAGATGAATCGGGGGTCGTCATCGAGGTCCGGGCTGCCGCCTGGTTGGATTCAGGGAGACTGGATCCGATTCATGGTCCGGCCAAAGGATCTGGAAGATCTGGCCGCCACGGGCCTGATCGCCGCCGGAACTGCGAGGCTGCCGGGGGACGAGATAGAGCCTCTGCCGCGGGCGGGTGAGTGTGTGCTCCTTGCCACCCATGTCGACCGTGGTTTCTCCCTTCCTCCGCATCCTTTCTTCCGAGATTTTCTAAACTTTTTCGGTGCTCAGCTTCACTACTTCTCTCCCAATACCATCACGTATCTTGCTGCGTTCGTGTCTATGTGCGAAAACTTCTTGGGTTGTCGACCGCACTGGGGTATCTTCAAACATATTTTCACAGTTCGTTCACAAACCGTGAAGAAGGCAAATCTAAATGACGAGAGGACACACATGATCCAGATGTGCGGGGGTTTAGGGATTCAGATGAGGAAGAGAAGCACTTTTCTCCCTATGACACTTCCTGAGTCGGTTAGGGGTTGGCAGTCAACCTGGTTCTACTGCCAGGACATTGCAACCCCAGGTCAGTCGGCCGGTCTTCCTCCCTTTTCCCTAGATCGAGTCCAGCAACCTTCTTCACTGATTGTGACCACAACATAGAAATTAGAGACGGACATGTTGGTTGAGAGGGTAGTTCAGTTTGTCCGTCAGGGTGTAACTGGCATGGATTTGTTGAAGGTGTTCCTCAGTCGATGCATCCAGCCGCTCCAAGCCCGTGACCACTCGATGTGGATGTACTCGGGCTCCAACGACACTGCTCGGGTCCACCCAGAGGAGGTTCTGGATGAGACGGTGGCCCTGTGGCTGAGGAGCATTACCGGAAGCAAAGATAACCCAGGAGGGCCAGAAGAGTCGATCCATTCGACGCTAACAACCAGCCGGACAAGGTCTGATCCTTGCTACCGAGTGTACTTCAATCTGTATTGCAACTGTTTCTGAATCCGACTGATGTTTGATTAACTTCTTGCCTTGCAGGTCTATACTGAGATGTATTCGATGCCGAACGGGGAGCAAGCCTAGGAGCAAGTCCAGGAGGGAGCGGATAGCACAGAAGAGAGCGCCGACTGGCAATCTCCTGACGATGAAGATGTGGAAGAGAATGATGAGTTGGATGATGAAGAAGAGGAGGTCGACTCACCACCTCACACAGAGCATCGATCCAAGCAGTTCCATGATCCAGCGGGCGGGCATAACAAAACTATGGCTCCGAGTACGCAAGTGCATTAGTGCACTCGGACTTCGACTCCAGAGCCGTCAGAGAAGGTCGCCAAGCAGCCCAAGGTTGACCCTTCAAAGTCTCGTAAGACCTTGCCCAAGATCAAGATGGACGTTCCTGTTGCTTCTGTGTGAGTGTTCCGTCCTTCTGCATTTTCCTACCGACTCATGCTTCTGCTCTGACCGAGTGGATTATGAACTTTTCAGTGCTGCAACTTCCGGGACCTCCATGGATATTGACAAGGGCCAAGATGATGAAGAGACTGACGATGCGGCTACTTCCAAAGCTGGTACGATCTTGCAATCTTGAACTTGTTTTGTCGACTAGATTGTTGGTCGATTGAGCCCTTATGGTTGCATTTTGTTGTAGCTCCGCGGGACGTCATTGAGCTTCTAGACGATGATGAAGAGGTGCCTTTGAAAAGTATGGGAAGGAAGGGCAGGGCTTCAAGCAGGAGGGCGACCGTAGGCCAGGGGCTTCAGTCGACATCAGCATCGGAGATGGTGGTCCAGCGATCCGGAGATCCGGCTTGGGCAATTGTTTCTTTTGCCAATACGGTGTCGACTGACCGTCCCTCGGCGTTGACTAATCAAGTCTCTGCTTCCCCTGCACAACTCCATGCTTCAGATCCTGTGATTGCTCCCACTGTACTGCCATCATCGCTCTTTGCTGCACATCACACTCTAGACGACCCGACGGGTGCCGCCAGGGAAGCCCTACTCCAAGCAAACCTTATGATGGAGCAGATGAAGGTGGTGCACGAGGCCAGTCAGGCTGCCTACAATGCCAGCTCTACTCTGCATGTTAATGTCAAGGTTAGTTGATTTTCGACTGATCTCTCAATTTGATTTTTGCCTTGCTATGATATGGTAGTTGTAGCTGCTGCTTTACTGTCCGTAAGATGTCCCTGGATGAGCGTTTTGGAACCTTTATGTGCATCTATCATGAGTCCGCATTTTGCATCCAATCACCCACTGTGTGTTTTGACTTAGTGTTTAATAGCTCTTCTACTTGAGTCGACCAAGTCGAGTCGAGTGTATCTCTAAGCCAGTGGGGGCACGCAAAGTGCACCCACTGGGTGTAGTCCCCGAGACCTTTGTTGGATGTTTGATTCGGCGGGGGTCTTTGTCGAATGTCACTTCATTGTTCTTTCTCTCGGTTGAATAGCTTGATCCGAGTGAAATCCGGACCAGTGAGGGCACGCAGAGTGCACCCACTGGGTGTAGTCCCCGAGACCGCGGTCGACTACTGGCAGTCGACTGAGGGTTGAGAATCTCTTTTTTTTGCATACTCATGCTGGGCAGACCATGCTGAGTGGAAAACCGGACCAGTGGGGGCATGCCAAGTGCACCCACTGGGTGCAGTCCCTGAGACTACTATTGAATGTTTGATTCGGCGGCAGTCTTAGAGCAATTTTTGCTATGATTGACCCTTGTTTCTGTCGACTAACATATCTTATTTGCTGACCGCAGAAATGTTGTGATCTTGGAGCCCAATTTGCTGAATTGGAGAGGTAGCAGATCAGCCTCAACCTCGGGCTCCGAGTCACCTTCTTCTAAGCTTCGCTGGACTTGGAGCTAGCCAAGAATAATCTCCAGAAGGCCGAGGAAGAAGAAACTACCATGGGAGGTAATAATTCGTTGACTATCCCCCTTATGACATTTTTCTTTTAGTCTCTTGAACCGAGTGACTCCACTCGAACATATGTGCATAGTGAAAACCGTCAACTCCAAGCTCGTTTGAAGAATGTTATTTCTTTAGAGAAAATGAAGCTGGCTCTAGATAAAAAGGATCAAGACCTTGCCGCAGCACAAAAGGAGGCGCGAGAGAAAACAACACTTGCCGATAAGAAGCTGGCCTCATTCAATAAGTTGTAAGAAGAAAACTCCAAGTTGAAGACCGTTGTTACTAAAGCCAACAAGGAGGTTGCAAGACTGAAGAAGGACAAGGATACCTTGTCTCACAAGGTTGGAAATCTCACAGCGAAGAAGAGCAAACTGGAGGCTTAACTGGGACGGCTTGCTGAGAAACTGGTTCTGAACCTTGAAGGTACTTCCTCTCATCCGACTGATTTGCCATCATCGACTCATTATTTAACTGTTGACTCGCTGCTTTTCCAACTGCGCAGAACTCTGTCAAGACTTTGAAGCGGAGACTAGGCGGATCGAGACAGGTCTTGACCCCATAAACTCTCCGGTCAAATATGACGTCGCGATGAATGCGCTGCGATTGGAGTCTCGTCTGGACAGTGCTATGGATTATCTTGCTCGTCTGAAGGTGGCGATGTCACGGATTGACACCGAACTCTGTGTCAGGACCCCGACTCGATGTCACATCGATCTAGCTGGTAACACCTCATATCACTTTGTGGCCTCACGCACGGTATCCCCACGGGTGTCGTCTTACCTTTTCCCGGGACCGTTTGCGCCTTTTGGCTCACGTATATGATAGTGTCGCTAGCATCCATATGATAAAGAGCCCGGGCTGACATGACTAGTCGTAAACCCAAAGTGGCACAGACTTACAGGGACAGGCATCCATGACCCAGCTTCGAACGTGTCGGTCATCAGCAAGTGGGTCCGAGCTGTAGCACTGGGCTAGCAGGACTCCGGTAAACCGGGCTGTAGCGGGCTAACAGGACTCCGGTACTCAAAGCGTGACATTTCCCCGAAGGGACAGACACAGGAACGAAGAAGGACACATGCCGGCCAGCCTAAGTGTTCCAGAGCAGTAGCAAGCTACCATGGCTCAGCGGTAACACTAGGAGACATTTCCCGGTAAGAGAGGCTACTAAAGATAAACAACTAGATGGTCAGATCCCACACATACCAAGCATTTCAATCATACACACAATATGCTCGATATGTGCAAATACAACGAAGCATCACAACATGACTCTATGACACAAGTACTTTATTTAAGGCTCAGTGAGCCATACATAACATACACAAGGTACGGGTCTCACGACCCCACATACAAGTCATACAGTCATACAAACCAGCAGCGGAAATAACTTGTCTGAGTACAGACAACTAGTAAAATAAAAGAGGCTTGGAAAGCCTAACTATACTACGTGGTCCTTCACAAGCTCAGGGTCACCACCTGGGTCTTTAGCCTACTCGTTGATGTCAACGTCTACATAGAACCCATCAGAAGGGGTTGCAGCGTCTTCTGTAAAAATGTAGATTATAGCAACATGAGTACAAAGGTACTCAGCAAGACTTACATCAGATCCTACATACATGCATAGTATCAAGAAGGGTTGGTGGAGTTATTGCAGCAAGCCAGCTTTGACCCTTGGCTAGGCTATCCTACGATACTCCAACTTGAAATGGTTTTGCGCACACGAGTCCACTACTCACCACTTCAATACACTACCGAGGATCCACCTCCGTCTTCCTACGGAAGAGCCATCCTCGGCACTCACACTTATCTTGAGGCTTTTAGTAGTTTCCATTTACTTGTCTATGAACTGTATAGGCAACCAAGTAGTCCTTTACCGCTGACGCGGCTATTCGAATAGATCATGTTAACTCTGCAGGGGTGTACTTCTTCATACACGCTCTCACCACTTACCGTCGTTTACACGACATGTACTCGGCAACCTTCAAGCGGAAGCCCAACGTGGGTGTCGGCCACGACCTACCTAATCACCTAAGCCTCCAGTCCAGGTTTATCGCCTATTCGGGTTCCATCCGCAGGGAGTCCGGCCGAGGTTTCCCATACGGCCCCGAACGATGTGAACAGGGTTCCCGAGATACCTAACGGGTATTCGGTACACCCGGCCACGTACCTACCGCATCACAGCCCACCCCTACGGTCAGCGCTGTCCACGGCCTCCAGTAGGCTACAAACACCAGAAACTACTTGCAACTCCTGGACGGAGAACTAGGGTGAATAAGAAGCCGAGAGGGTCCATTGGTTTCGGGCCCAATGCATGGTAGTAGCTGATTCTTAAATCACACATACAGATCTCAGTGCTTAAGGTCGGCTTCAATGAAACAACACACCATGTACTCCTACATGGCCTCTCATCGATACCTTTACCAAATCGTGTTCACCACACCACTCTCATTACCGACATAATCATTTCACTCTAGCCCATCACCCAGATGAACCAGACCTGACACGACTCTAAGCATAGCAGGCATAGCAAGGTAGGAACAACACATACATATGGCTCAATCAACTCCTACACATGCTAGTGGGTTTCATCTAGTTACTGTGGCAATGACAGGTCATGCAGAGGAAATGGGTTCAACTACCGTAGCACACAGCAGTTTGAATCGCGTTGTCTTAATGCAGTAAAAGAGAGCAGGAGCGAGAACATGGGATTGTATCGATATGATCAAATGGTTGGTTGCTTGCCTGATGGTTCGATGCACGGATACGGTTCTTCGTTAGGGTAATCACGGTACTCCTCGGGGACAGAACCTGTCGCAAAGGGCATCGCTACACAAGCATCACCAAACAATGTGCAACAATATGATGCATGCATGAAACATGGCAATATGAGTGTATTGGGCTAATGCAACTAAAGCCAGAAGGGTTTGAACAAATTTGAATCAAAGATTCAAATTTCAAATTCAAATATGGCCTTTTAAAGTGCTTTTCCTTGTTCTGCTTGAATCATCAATTTAACTTGTTTGATCATGCATGAAAATAGTACAGATGGATAGATTGGATTTTTCTAATCATTTTTCATATATAATTTGTCCAATTTGGAGTTACAGAATAAAAGTTATGAATTTTGGAAGTTTAATTAATATTCTGGAATTTCCTGATTTAATTTAAATCCAGAAAATCAATTATTGCGTCAGCCTGACGTCAGTGTGACGTCAGCAGGTCAACTGCGGCTGGCTGAAGTCAAACCTGACGTGTGGGGGCCACACGTCAGTGACAGGGGGGGTTAAACAGATTTAAATTAATTCTAATTACTAATTAGTGGCGCTGGGGCCCACTGTCAGTGTCAGGGGGGGTTGACTAACAGTAGTTAGCGCTAACCTAACCATCTGGCCGACAGGGCCCACGCGTCAGTGACCCTGGGGGGTCAAACCCCAGGTCGGTCAAGTCAAACCCCACCGGCGACATGACGCCGGCGAGATCCGAGACGGCGGCGAGAGTGCTTTTTGCCATTCCGGCGACCAAATGGACGGCGGAAGGCATCTACGTGTTGCTGAGGTTGAGCCGCGTCTATTGGTGGTGGTGGTTGGGCTCGGGGTGGCCGGAGTTGACGGCGGCGAGCTCGGCTGCGGCGGCCGGAGTTCGGGTGCGGTCGGGATCAGTGTTGCAGGGGGTTTGGGGAGGTGTTGGTGCGTTCTACGTGCTCCTGGTGATGTGTGGAGCACGATGGTGTGCTCGGTTGGGCGCTACGGCGACCGTGGCCACGACGGCGACATCGCCGGCGGCGTGGAGCTCTCCTTCCTCTCCCTCGCTCTCTCTCTCACACGGCCGAACACCACCGTCGCCACCGTTCGCCGTAGCGGTCGTCTCCGACCACCCCTCGCTCCCCCGACTAGCTCAGAAGCTCCGCCACAACTCCCTCTTCCTCCCCACCGCTCCACGGGTCTCCGGAAGCCCTGCATCGCCGCCACGTCGCCGTTCCCCTCTTCGGACTCCGACCACCGTCGCCGTCAAATTCGTCGTCTCCGGCGCGTCCCCGAGCCCGCTTCGACGCCCACTGCAACCGCGGTGAGCCCCCGGAGCGTTTCCCCCTTCTTCCCTGGTCTCTCCCGACCTCTAGGCCCTAGCTCCACCTCGACCGAGAGCTCCACGCCGCCGGCGATGTCGCCGTCGTGGCCACGGTCGCCGTAGCGCCCAACCGAGCACACCATCGTGCTCCACACATCACCAGGAGCACGTAGAACGCACCAACACCTCCCCAAACCCCCTGCAACACTGATCCCGACCGCACCCGAACTCCGGCCGCCGCAGCCGAGCTCGCCGCCGTCAACTCCGGCCACCCCGAGCCCAACCACCACCACCAATAGACGCGGCTCAACCTCAGCAACACGTAGATGCCTTACGCCGTCCATTTGGTCGCCGGAATGGCAAAAAGCACTCTCGCCGCCGTCTCGGATCTCGCCGGCGTCATGTCGCCGGTGGGGTTTGACTTGACCGACCTGGGGTTTGACCCCCCAGGGTCACTGACGCGTGGGCCCTGTCGGCCAGATGGTTAGGTTAGCGCTAACTACTGTTAGTCAACCCCCCCTGACACTGACAGTGGGCCCCAGCGCCACTAATTAGTAATTAGAATTAATTTAAATCTGTTTAACCCCCCCTGTCACTGACGTGTGGCCCCCACACGTCAGGTTTGACTTCAGCCAGCCGCAGTTGACCTGCTGACGTCACACTGACGTCAGGCTGACGCAGTAATTAATTTTCTGGATTTAAATTAAATCAGAAAATTCCAGAATATTAGTTAAACTTCAAAAATTCATAACTTTTATTCTGTAACTCCAAATTGGACAAATTATATATGAAAAATGATCAGAAAAATCCAATCTATCCATCTGTACTATTTTCATGCATGATCAAACAAGTTAAATTGATGATTCAAGCAGAACAAGGAAAAGCACTTTAAAAGGCCATATTTGAATTTGAAATTTGAATCTTTGATTCAAATTTGTTCAAACCCTTCTGGCTTTAGTTGCATTAGCCCAATACACTCATATTGCCATGTTTCATGCATGCATCATATTGTTGCACATTGTTTGGTGATGCTTGTGTATCGATGCCCTTTGCGACAGGTTCTGTCCCCGAAGAGTACCCTGATTACCCTAGCGAAGAACCGTATCCGTGCAACGAACCATCAGGCAAGCAACCAACCATTTGATCATATCGATACAATCCCATGTTCTCGCTCCTGCTCTCTTTTACTGCATTAAGACAACGCGATTCAAACTGCTGTGTGCTACGGTAGTTGAACCCATTTCCTCTGCATGACCTGTCATTGCCACAGTAACTAGATGAAACCCACTAGCATGTGTAGGAGTTGATTGAGCCATATGTTTGTGTTGTTCCTACCTTGCTATGCCTGCTATGCTTAGAGTCGTGTCAGGTCTGGTTCATCTGGGTGATGGGCTAGAGTGAAATGTTAATGTCGGTAATGAGAGTGGTGTGGTGAACACGATTTGGTAAAGGTATCGATGAGAGGCCATGTAGGAGTACATGGTGGGTTGTTTCATTGAGACCGACCTTAAGCACTGAGATCTGTATGTGTGATTTAAGAATCAGCTACTACCATACATTGGGCCCTGAAATATGAGCCCGCTCGACTTCTTATTCACCCTAGCTCTCTGTCCAGGAGTTGCAAGTAGTTTCTGGTGTTTGTAGCCTACTGGAGGCCGTGGACAGCGCTGACCGTAGGGGTGGGCTGTGATGCGGTAGGTACGTGGCACGGTGTACCGAATACCCGTTAGGTATCTCGGGAACCCTGTTCACATCGTTCGGGGCCGTATGGGAAACCTCGGCCGGACTCCCTGCGGATGGAACCTGAATAGGCGATAAACCTGGACTAGAGGCTTAAGTGTTTAGGTAGGTCGTGGTCTACACCCACGTCGGCTTTCGCTTGAAGTCTGCCGAGCACATGTCGTGTGCAGACGCTAAGTGGTGGAAACATGTATGAAGAAGTACACCCCTGCAGGGTTAACATGATCTATTCGAATAGCCGCGTCCGCGGTAAAGGACTACTTGGTTGCCTATACAGTTCATAGACAAGTAAATGGAAACTACTAAAAGCCTCAAGATAAGTGTGAGTGCCGAGGATGGCTCTTCCGTAGGAAGACGGAGGTGGATCCTCGGTAGTGTATTGAAGTGGTGAATAGTGGACTCGTGTGCGCAAAACAATTTCAACTTGGAGTATCGTAGGATAGTCTAGCCAAGAGTCAAAGCTGGCTTGCTGCAATAACTCCACCAACCCTTCTTGATACTATGCATGTATGTAGGATCTGATGTAAGTCTTGCTGAGTACCTTTGTACTCATGTTGCTATAATCTACATTTTTACAGAAGACGCTGCAACCCCTTCTGATGGGTTCTATGTAGACGTTGACATCAACGAGTAGGCTAAAGACCCAGGTGGTGACCCTGAACTTGTAAAGGACCACGTAGTATAGCTAGGCTTTCCAAGCCTCTTTTATTTTACTAGTTGTCTGTACTCAGACAAGTTACTTCCGCTGTTGGCTTGTATGACTGTATGACTTGTATGTTGGGTCGTGAGACCCGTACCTTTGTGTATGATATGTATGGCTCCCTGAGCCTTAAATAAAGTA
Source organism: Triticum aestivum (assembly GCF_018294505.1). Classification (NCBI taxonomy): domain Eukaryota; kingdom Viridiplantae; phylum Streptophyta; class Magnoliopsida; order Poales; family Poaceae; genus Triticum; species Triticum aestivum. The sequence continues at coordinate 444,159,317 of NC_057801.1, read as the reverse complement.
CTTGTGTCGTAGAGTCATGTTGTGATGCTTCGTTGTATTTGCACATATCGAGCATATTGTGTGTATGATTGAAATGCTTGGTATGTGTGGGATCTGACTATCTAGTTGTTTATCTTTAGTAGCCTCTCTTACCGGGAAATGTCTCCTAGTGTTACCGCTGAGCCATGGTAGCTTGCTACTGCTCTGGAACACCTAGGCTGGCCGGCATGTGTCCTTCTTCGTTCCTGTGTCTGTCCCTTTGGGGAAATGTCACGCTTTGAGTACCGGAGTCCTGTTAGCCCGCTACAGCCCGGTTTACCGGAGTCCTGCTAGCCCAGTGCTACAGCCCGACCTGCAGGTAATTCAATTACTGCGTCAGCCTGACGTCAGTGTGACGTCAGCAGGTCAACTGCGGCTGGCTGAAGTCAAACCTGACGTGTGGGGGCCACACGTCAGTGACAGGGGGGGTTAAACAGATTTAAATTAATTCTAATTACTAATTAGTGGCGCTGGGGCCCACTGTTAGTGTCAGGGGGGGTTGACTAACAGTAGTTAGCGCTAACCTAACCATCTGGCCGACAGGGCCCACGCGTCAGTGACCCTGGGGGGTCAAACCCCAGGTCGGTCAAGTCAAACCCCACCGGCGACATGACGCCGGCGAGATCCGAGACGGCGGCGAGAGTGCTTTTTGCCATTCCGGCGACCAAATGGACGGCGGAAGGCATCTACGTGTTGCTGAGGTTGAGCCGCGTCTATTGGTGGTGGTGGTTGGGCTCGGGGTGGCCGGAGTTGACGGCGGCGAGCTCGGCTGCGGCGGCCGGAGTTCGGGTGCGGTCGGGATCAGTGTTGCAGGGGGTTTGGGGAGGCGTTGGTGCGTTCTACGTGCTCCTGGTGATGTGTGGAGCACGATGGTGTGCTCGGTTGGGCGCTACGGCGACCGTGGCCACGACGGCGACATCGCCGGCGGCGTGGAGCTCTCGGTCGAGGTGGAGCTAGGGCCTAGAGGTCGGGAGAGACCAGGGAAGAAGGGGGAAACGCTCCGGGGGCTCACCGCGGTTGCAGTGGGCGTCGAAGCGGGCTCGGGGACGCGCCGGAGACGACGAATTTGACGGCGACGGTGGCCGGAGTCCGAAGAGGGGAACAGCGACGTGGCGGCGATGCAGGGCTTCCGGAGACCCGTGGAGCGGTGGGGAGGAAGAGGGAGTTGTGGCGGAGCTTCTGAGCTAGTCGGGGGAGCGAGGGGTGGTCGGAGATGACTGCTACGGCGAACGGTGGCGACGGTGGTGTTCGGCCGTGTGAGAGAGAGAGCGAGGGAGAGGAAGGAGAGAGCCGGGGAGAGTGAGAGAGAGCAGGGGGGATCGGGACGGGCTGCGGGCGTCGTCCACGCGGCCAGGAGGGCGTCGGCAAGCAGGAGGTGGCCGCGCGGCCGCGCGCGCGCGAGCACGCAGCAGCTTCGGGGCGAGGGGAGGAAGACGACGGGGAGCTACAGTGCTGGGCTGGGTCGGTTGCTGGCTGGGCCGGCCAGCTGGCTGGGCCGCACAGGGAAGTCTTCCCCTTTCTTTTCTGTTTTCTGTTTTTATTTAATATATCTGCAACTTTGTTGAATTAAATAAAATACCTAGGCAACTTCAAAAATCACCAAACTATTCCTGGCCCATAGTTGGATTATTTCCAACATGAAACATTTTAGTTTGGAGATATTTGAGCATTTAAATATTTTATATTATTTTAAATGCTCAAATTCAAATATTTATGATTTAATTCAAAAACCCTAGGATGGCCTAGGAAAATGTGCACCATTTTTGGCAGAGGTTCTGAACCAAGACAAAAATGATGGGCATTTTAGAAGGGCATTTCAGGTTCATTGAAAAATTATTTTAGTAGCCCTAGTTGGTTTCAAAGGGGACTGGGGGTTCTGTCATCCCCATTTCAAGTTTCTGATGAATGAGTAAACATGATGCAACACTCTAATGCATGACTAGCTAGGGTGTGACAACTCACCCCCACTCAAAAGAATCTCGTCCCGAGATTTGGGTTCCTCCGGGAAGAAGGCGGGATACTCAAGTCGAAGACGATCCTCCCTTTCCCAAGTTGCTTCATCTTCAGAATGGTGCGACCATTGAACTTTGAGAAACTTGATGTTATGACGTCGGGTGGTACGCTCGGCCTGATCGAGGATACGAATGGGGTACTCTCGATATGTAAGATCATCTTGGAGATCAAGCGTTTCGTGGTCCACTTCACGGATAGGATCCGAGAAGCAACGCCTGAGTTGAGAAACGTGGAAGACATCGTGAACTCTGGAGAGATGCGGAGGTAGTTCCAACTGGTAGGCAACTTCTCCTCGTTTGGCAAGAATGCGAAAAGGTCCAATGTAACGAGGAGCCAATTTGCCTTTGATACCGAAACGATGGGTTCCCTTCAGAGGGGTGACCCGAAGATAAGCCTTCTCGTCAACCTCGAAAGTCATAGCCTTATGTTTTCGGTCATATTGACTCTTTTGACGGGATTGGGCTGTTTTCAACTTTTCACGAACGATACGAACTTGTTCTTCTGCTTCCTGAATCATATCCGGGCCAAAGAATTGTCTTTCCCCGGTCTCTGACCAGTTAAGGGGTGTTCGACATCGTCGTCCATAGAGAACTTCAAAAGGGGCGTTACCCAAGCTAGATTGATAGCTGTTGTTGTAAGCGAATTCGGCAAATGGAAGGCACTTCTCCCAGTCCATTCCGAAAGAGATAACGGAGGCTCGAAGCATGTCTTCTAGAATCTGATTGACGCGTTCCACTTGACCACTCGACTGAGGGTGGAAAGCGGTGCTGAAGGAGAGACGGGTTCCCATAGCATTTTGGAAACTTTCCCAAAATCGAGAGGTGAAGAGACTTCCTCGATCCGAATTGATTTACAAAGGAACACCATGGAGAGACACTATTCGGGAGATGTATAAGTCTGCCAGCTGACTAGCGGTTATACTCTCACGAACAGGTAAGAAATGAGCTACTTTGGAAAGACGATCGACCACGACGAAGATAGCATTATTCCCTCTCTTGGTCCTGGGAAAACCGGTAATGAAATCCATACTAATTTTATCCCATTTCCATTCAGGGATAGCTAAGGGTTGGAGGGTGCCAGCAGGCCGTTGATGCTCTGCTTTTACACGACGACAGACGTCGCAATTTGCAATAAACTGAGCAATTTCTCTCTTCATCCTAGTCCACCAGAACCTCTGGCGTAGGTCCTGATACATCTTAGTACTACCGGGATGAATGGTGAGAGGAGATTCATGAGCCTCCTTAAGGATCAACTACCGTAGATGCTGGTTCTTGGGAACCACTAGACGGTTCTCAAAGTACACAACACCATGATCATTTGTGGAGAAACAACTAGCACCTCCGCTAGCAATGTTCTCTTTGATTTTAGATATTCCCTTATCTCGCTTTTGGGCAGCGATGATTTGATCCGTAAGAGTAGGTTTTGCTACCAAGGTGGAAAGAAAACCTTGAGGTACAATGTGAAGGTTAAGCTTCCGAAATTCCTCACGGAGAAGCGGTTGACTTTGTTGTAACATCAGGTTGTTACAATAAGATTTACGACTTAGCGCATCAGCCATGACGTTGGCTTTCCCTGGGGTATAGGTTATTCCTAAGTCGAAGTCTGTGATCAATTCAACCCAACGTCTCTGCCTGAGATTTAAATCCGGTTGGGTGAAAATATACTTCAGACTTTGGTGATCAGTGAATATTTCGCAACGATTACCGAGGAGGTAATGTCGCCAGGTCTTAAGTGCATAGACTACGGCTGCAAGCTCTAGATCATGAGTAGGATAATTTTCCTCATGTGGGTGCAATTGCCGTGAAGCGTAGGCAATTACGTGTCGATCTTGCATGAGAATGCAACCTAGTCCTTGTCGCGAGGCGTCGCAGTAGATAACGAAGTCCTTGGAGAAGTCTGGCGGTACCAGCACGGGAGCAGAAGTCAGGCGTCTTTTCAGTTCCTGAAAGCTGTGCTCACATTGTGGAGTCCATTCGAACTTCTTATCTTTCTTGAGGAGTTCGGTTAGGGGTTTAGCAACCTTGGAGAAGTTCTCGACAAAGCGACGACAATAGCTCGCTAAGCCTAGAAAACTCCGAACTTGCTTGACCGATTCGGGTGGAGTCCAATCAAGGATGGCTTGAACTCGCTCAGGGTTAACAGCAATACCTTTACACGATATTACATGACCCAGATAGGTCACTTCTGATAACCAGAATTCACATTTAGAAAATTTGGCATAAAGGCGATGCTCTCGAAGTTTCTTCAACACTAGCCTTAAATGTTCGGCATGTTCTTCCTCGTTCTTGGAGTAGATGAGTATATCATCGAGATAAACTACGACGAATTTGTCCAAATACTCCATGAAGATTGAGTTCATTAACCGAGAAAAGGTGGCTGGAGCGTTGGTTAAACCGAAGGACATGACGGTGTACTCGTATTGGCCATAACGAGTAACAAAGGCCGTTTTAGGAATGTCCCCGTTTCTGATTTTGATTTGATGGTATCCCAACCTCAAATCCATCTTGGAGAAGACTGAGGATCCAGCGAGCTGATCATACAGATCGTTGATCCTGGGAAGCGGGTATTTGTTCTTGATTGTGACCAAGTTGACAGGTCGGTAATCTACAACCATCCGGTCCGTACCATCCTTCTTCTTGACGAATAGGACGGGGCAAGCCCACGGAGATGAACTAGGGCGGATGAAACCCTTTTTCAAGGATTCATCGAGTTGTTTCTTAAGCTCAGCTAGTTCTAGGGGTGCCATCTTATAAGGTCTTCTAGCAATCGGAACGGTTCCTGGAATGAGGTCTATTACGAACTCAACATCCCTGTCAGGTGGAACACCTGGTAATTCCTCTGGAAAGACATCCGGGAAGTCACGGACTACCGGCACGTCCTCAAGGTCTGGCAAAGGGCTGGCGTTAAGAGAATATAATTGTCGCTTGGCTATTCGGGTCAAGACATTGACTATCTTCCCCGAAGGATGGGTGAGTTGAACAGTCCTAGAGAAGCAATCAATTTGGGCATGATGAGCTGACATCCAGTCCATACCCAGAATGATATTAATATCTGAAGATTTAAGGGCTATCAAAGACGCAAGGAAAACAAGTCTGTCGACTTGGATTTCATTTCCATAACTTACCCTAGAGGTCTGCCATCTAGACCCAGGGGTAGAGATTTCCATAGTGGATGGCAAGTCACAGAATGCAACGTTATGCAAACGAGCATAATTTTCAGATATAAAAGAATGAGAGGCTCCTGTATCGAAAAGAACAGATGCCGGGTGGCAATTAACAAGAAGCGTACCGAGAACGACGTTGGGGTCCTCTTGAGCTTCTTCGGCAGAGATACAGTTGACATGGCCACGTGAAGCGGTGACCGGTTTGGCATGGAACACCTTCCCTGTCGGCTTGCCACGGCCAACAGCTTTAGCAGATTGATTGGGGTTGGTCTGGGGACACTCACGCATATAGTGACCAGATTCCCCACACTTGAAACAAGTCACGGAACTGGTACGTGGAGGAGCATTATTGGATGGACCCCCATAGGGCTTGGTTGGTGCAGACTGTTGAACAGGGCGAGGCGCCTAGAAGGATGGCCTCGGTGTGAACCTGGGTGGCAGGGCGGTGTTGGGCACCCACACGCGGCGCTTCTGAGGACCAGCACCGGATGAGGAACCCAGGTCACGGCCATGCTTGCGTGTTGCGTCATAGTCAGTCTGACCAGTTTCAGCACTGATGGTTTTGTTGACAAGTTTCGAAAAAGATGTGCACTCATGCAGACGGAGGTCGCGGCGAAGCTCAGGACTAAGGCCCTTACGGAACCTTGCTTGCTTCTTGGCGTCAGTAGACACTTCCTCAGTTGCATATCGGGCGAGATTACCAAACTCTCTGCTATAGACGTCCACAGAAAGTCGGCCTTGGGTGAAACTGCAAAATTCTTCACGTTTACGGTCCATGAGACCCTCCGGAATGTGATGTTCACGGAAAGCCTCGCTGAACTCAGCCCAAGTAGTGACATGGCCCGCTGGGCGCATGGCTCCATAATTCTCCCACCATAGACTGGCGGGGCCTTCAAGATGATATGCAGCAAAGGTGACCTTGTCAGCCTCCGCTACCAGCGCGGAACGCAGCTTGTGAGAGATACTGCGAAGCCAGTCATCAGCGTCGAGAGGCTCGACGGAGTGGTGGAACGTGGGTGGATGCAATTTGATAAAATCACTGAGTGACACCACGTTAGCCCTCTGATGGTGTGCTGTATTCTGTTCAATACGCTCCAACAAACGGTTTGTCTCCCGCTTATTTCTCTCAGCTTCCATCATCACCTCGGCTAGTGAAGGAGGATGAGGCAGATTTTCATTCCTGGCTTCACTGCCTTCGGCCTGCTCTTGGGAAGCAGGGTTGGCGCGCGTGTTGACCATCCTAGGTAAACAAGACAATGATTTAGTCAGAATGATGAAATTCCGACATGGGATACATAATGTAAGAAATAACTCGGAATGCAAGATGATCATCCGTATGACATGGTAGATACATAAACTGCTTCTTTATTCCATCGTCATACACACCATACAAGGTTTAGTACAAGACCAAACAAAGTACTGTTACGGTGAGAAAAGGATTACATCTCATCGGAGGCATTCCAAGCTCCTATACATTATTTTTCTACACCTCCGGAAGGAGTACAAACTAGGTCATAACCCACGAGTCACGCGGGACGATAGATGACACAGCTAGTGCGAACTAGTGATGCTACCCCTAACTCAGACCGATCCGTAGTAGTCCTCATAAAAGTCACCTCCATAGCCTGGAAGCTCAACATGTTCATCCGGAAACAGACGATCTCGCGGAGCTTGTGGACCATAGGGGCTAGGATGAGGCCTTGGACCAACAAACGGTGGCCTGCGGGGACCGCGAGGTGGGGTGATGCCTCCTACATCACGCCAAACCATCACGTCTGGCAGAGCAGATCTCACAGGATAGAGATCGCGCATATCCGAATATCCAGCTTGCACCGCCGGTGCGAACCGAGTCAAAGTGGCCCAGTGGTCAGCACGGGTATTGAAGAGCTCTAACCTTAAGGCCCGATTTTCACGGTCCTTATCCTCGAGCATCTCAGCAGTGGTGCGAGTCCGTGAATCCTCCTGAGTGGAGTCAGCATAAATAGCTTGGAGATATCCTTGTGCTCCCGGAAGTGATCCTGGCATATACCGGAAGTCAGAGTCCCGAAATAGACCAGATCTGACTCGCATAATGGTCATCATAGAGTAGGCGGCGTCCTGCACAGCCATCTCAATAGTAACCCCGAGTCCATAGGAGCAGTGAAGAGGCTCGGTAGATCCAGGATAAGATGGAAGTATCCTGACAGTGCAGAGATACTGGCTTTGATTGAAGTCTCGGAATTGCTCTTCGACCGTGTACTCAGGATACCAACGATATCCAGCCTCAGTCATTACCCTGACCAACTTAGCAGTATGGCCGGGTACATCTAGGCATCGAGTCAGGCGAACCACTTGATTGAGGTCGCGAGTGGCCATCTGAAAGCATAATCATAATGCAAAGGCATTAGAATTTCTAGCAAAATTTCGGCAGCATAACAGCTGTAAATGCTCAAAAAGGATTTTGAGACATTTGACAAAGGATTTCGTACACACTCAACATCATCATATCAAAGTTCTGAAACCATTCTGGCAACATGATGTGGTAGTAGAACTGAACTAGGCTTGTATCCATCAAACTTATAAGGTACTACTGATTAGTAACACGTGATCCTGATAGAGAAATAGATCCTAATTCCTTAACCCCCGGTGGAAGAATGGACCGACTCAGATCAGAAAGTCATAAGGTATAAGAAGTAAAAGAGCCTTACGTTCCAACCCACAAACAATTCCCCTACATATAACTAAGAATTTCTAGACTCAACATCGACCAGTTTGGCTTGGAGAACCTACAGGCAGTCCGGCTCTGATACCAACGCTGTCAGGACCCCGACTCGATGTCACATCGATCTAGCTGGTAACACCTCATATCACTTTGCGGCCTCACGCACGGTATCCCCACGGGTGTCGTCTTACCTTTTCCCGGGACCGTTTGCGCCTTTTGGCTCACGTATATGATAATGTCGCTAGCATCCATATGATAGGGAGCCCGGGCTGACATGACTAGTCGTAAACCCAAAGTGGCACAGACTTACAGGGACAGGCATCCATGACCCAGCTTCGAACGTGTCGGTCATCAGCAAGTGGGTCCGGGCTGTAGCACTGGGCTAGCAGGACTCCGGTAAACCGGGCTGTAGCGGGCTAACAGGACTCCGGTACTCAAAGCGTGACATTTCCCCGAAGGGACAGACACAGGAACGAAGAAGGACACATGCCGGCCAGCCTAAGTGTTCCAGAGCAGTAGCAAGCTACCATGGCTCAGCGGTAACACTAGGAGACATTTCCCAGTAAGAGAGGCTACTAAAGATAAACAACTAGATAGTCAGATCCCACACATACCAAGCATTTCAGCCATACACACAATATGCTCGATATGTGCAAATACAACGAAGCATCACAACATGACTCTATGACACAAGTACTTTATTTAAGGCTCAGGGAGCCATACATATCATACACAAAGGTACGGGTCTCACGACCCAACATACAAGTCATACAGTCATACAAGCCAACAGCGGAAGTACTTTGTCTGGGTACAGACAACTAGTAAAATAAAAGAGGCTTGGAAGCCTAACTATACTACGTGGTCCATCACAAGCTCAGGGTCACCACCTGGGTCCTTAGCCTACTCGTTGATGTCAACGTCTACATAGAACCCATCAGAAGGGGTTGCAGCGTCTTCTGTAAAAATGTAGATTATAGCAACATGAGTACAAAAGTACTCAGCAAGACTTACATCAGATCCTACATACATGCATAGTATCAAGAAGGGTTGGTGGAGTTATTGCAGCAAGCTAGCTTTGACTCCTGGCTAGACTATCCTACGATACTCCAACTTGAAATGTTTTGTGCACACGAGTCCACTACTCACCACTTCAATACACTACCGAGGATCCACCTCCGTCTTCCTACGGAAGAGCCATCCTCGGCACTCACACTTATCTTGAGGCTTTTAGTAGTTTCCATTTACTTGTCTATGAACTGTATAGGCAACCAAGTAGTCCTTTACCGCGGACGCGGCTATTCGAATAGATCATGTTAACCCTGCAGGGGGTACTTCTTCATACACGCTCTCACCACTTACCGTCGTTTACACGACATGTACTCGGCAACCTTCAAGCGAAAGCCCAACGTGGGTGTCGGCCACGACCTACCTAATCACCTAAGCCTCCAGTCCAGGTTTATCGCCTATTCAGGTTCCATCCGCAGGGAGTCCGGCCGAGGTTTCCCATACGGCCCCGAACGATGTGAACAGGGTTCCCGAGATACCTAACGGGTATTCGGTACACCCGGCCACGTACCTACCGCATCACAGCCCACCCCTACGGTCAGCGCTGTCCACGGCCTCCAGTAGGCTACAAACACCAGAAACTACTTGCAACTCCTGGACGGAGAACTAGGGTGAATAAGAAGTCGAGAGGGTCCATTGGTTTCGGGCCCAATGCATGGTAGTAGCTGATTCTTAAATCACACATACAGATCTCAGTGCTTAAGGTCGGCTTCAATGAAACAACCCACCATGTACTCCTACATGGCCTCTCATCGATACCTTTACCAAATCGTGTTCACCACACCACTCTCATTACCGACATAATCATTTCACTCTAGCCCATCACCCAGATGAACCAGACCTGACTCTAAGCATAGCAGGCATAGCAAGGTAGGAACAACACATACATATGGCTCAATCAACTCCTACACATGCTAGTGGGTTTCATCTAGTTACTGTGGCAATGACAGGTCATGCAGAGGAAATGGGTTCAACTACCGTAGCACACAGCAGTTTGAATCGCGTTGTCTTAATGCAGTAAAAGAGAGCAGGAGCGAGAACATGGGATTGTATCGATATGATCAAATGGTTGGTTGCTTGCCTGATGGTTCGTTGCACGGATACGGTTCTTCGTTAGGGTAATCACGGTACTCCTCGGGGACAGACCCTGTCGCAAAGGACACCGATACACAAGCATCACCAAACAATATGCAACAATATGATGCATGCATGAAACATGGCAATATGAGTGTGTTGGGCTAATGCAACTAAAACCAGAAGGGTTTGAACAAATTTGAATCAAGGATTCAAATTTCAAATTCAAATATGGCCTCTTTAAGTGCTTTTCCTTGTTCTGATTAAAACATCAACTTAACTTGTTTGATCATGCATGGAAATGGTACAGATGGATAGATTGGATTTTTCTGATCATTTTTCATATATAATTTGTCCAATTTGGAATTACAGAATAAAAGTTATGAATTTTTGAAGTTTAACTAATATTCTGGAATTTCCTGATTTAATTTAAATCCAGAAAATCAATTACTGCGTCAGCCTGACGTCAGTGTGACGTCAGCAGGTCAACTGCGGCTGACTGAAGTCAAACCTGACGTGTGGGGGCCACACGTCAGTGACAGGGGGGGTTAAACAGATTTAAATTAATTCTAATTACTAATTAGTGGCGCTGGGGCCCACTGTCAGTGTCAGGGGGGGTTGACTAACAGTAGTTAGCGCTAACCTAACCATCTGGCCGACAGGGCCCACGCGTCAGTGACCCTGGGGGGTCAAACCCCAGGTCGGTCAAGTCAAACCCCACCGGCGACATGACGCCGGCGAGATCCGAGACGGCGGCGAGAGTGCTTTTTGCCATTCCGGCGACCAAATGGACGGCGGAAGGCATCTACGTGTTGCTGAGGTTGAGCCGCGTCTATTGGTGGTGGTGGTTGGGCTCGGGGTGGCCGGAGTTGACGGCGGCGAGCTCGGCTGCGGCGGCCGGAGTTCGGGTGCGGTCGGGATCAGTGTTGCAGGGGGTTTGGGGAGGCGTTGGTGCGTTCTACGTGCTCCTGGTGATGTGTGGAGCACGATGGTGTGCTCGGTTGGGCGCTACGGCGACCGTGGCCACGACAGCGACATCGCCGGCGGCGTGGAGCTCTCGGTCGAGGTGGAGCTAGGGCCTAGAGGTCGGGAGAGACCAGGGAAGAAGGGGGAAACGCTCCGGGGGCTCACCGCGGTTGCAGTGGGCGTCGAAGCGGGCTCGGGGACGCGCCGTAGACGACGAATTTGACGGCGACGGTGGTCGGAGTCCGAAGAGGGGAACGGCGACGTGGCGGCGATGCAGGGCTTCCGGAGACCCGTGGAGCGGTGGGGAGGAAGAGGGAGTTGTGGCGGAGCTTCTGAGCTAGTCGGGGGAGCGAGGGGTGGTCGGAGACGACTGCTACGGCGAACGGTGGCGACGGTGGTGTTCGGCCGTGTGAGAGAGAGAGCGAGGGAGAGGAAGGAGAGAGCCGGGGAGAGTGAGAGAGAGCAGGGGGAATCGGGACGGGCTGCGGGCGTCGTCCACGCGGCCAGGAGGGCGTCGGCAAGCAGGAGGTGGCCGCGCGGCCGCGCGCGCGCGAGCACGCAGCAGCTTCGGGGCGAGGGGAGGAAGACGACGGGGAGCTACAGTGCTGGGCTGGGTCGGTTGCTGGCTGGGCCGGCCAGCTGGCTGGGCCGCACAGGGAAGTCTTCCCCTTTCTTTTCTGTTTTCTGTTTTTATTTAATATATCTGCAACTTTGTTGAATTAAATAAAATACCTAGGCAACTTCAAAAATCACCAAACTATTCCTGGCCCATAGTTGGATTATTTCCAACATGAAACATTTTAGTTTGGAGATATTTGAGCATTTAAATATTTTATATTATTTTAAATGCTCAAATTCAAATATTTATGATTTAATTCAAAAACCCTAGGATGGCCTAGGAAAATGTGCACCATTTTTGGCAGAGGTTCTGAACCAAGACAAAAATGATGGGCATTTTAGAAGGGCATTTCAGGTTCATTGAAAAATTATTTTAGTAGCCCTAGTTGGTTTCAGAGGGGACTGGGGGTTCTGTCATCCCCATTTCAAGTTTCTGATGAATGAGTAAACATGATGCAACACTCTAATGCATGACTAGCTAGGGTGTGACACTCTGGCCCCGAGCGGAACTCCAGAGTGATCTCGAGTCTCTGATGACTCAACTGAATGAAATCCTTGGTAGAGTGCAAGAGTGGAAGAAGTCGTCTGCTCGCTGTGGTGTCGATGTTGCTTTGTCGTCGGTCTGAGTCCACTGCAAGGATGTCAGAGAAGACAAGCTGGCAGCTCTCCAGGTTGCCAACACCAAGAAGCTCAACTTCCAGTCCTTCATGGACACCTTCATCGACGCCGCTACTCATATCGCAGACAATATTGATCTTGACTGCTTCGTCGAGCCAATAAGTCCTCCTCCCGCCGAGTGAACAAACATTATGCCCCATCTTTATTTGCCTCGGAATGCCGAGTGGTTTTGTAATCGTTAAACTCTTTCAGGACTGATGCCTGAGTACTTCTGCCCGCTGTGGTTCTAAACTTTTGCAGGATTTATCTAAACTTGGTTTTCTTTGAATATGATGGCTTTGCCTTTATCGCTTTCGGATGTTTTTCGATTCCGAGTGGAACTTGACTCTTCCACTCTTCGTTGAGTGGCTCTGACGATGTGATCGATCGACACCTCGTCGTCCTTGCGGATCGGGATGGAGCGTACGTTGTACTTGTGACGCAACTCTGACGACGTGTTCAGTCGACACCTCGTCGTCCTTGCGGATCGGGATGGAGCATACGTTGTACATGTGACACAACTCTGATGATGTGTTCATTCAACACCTCGTTGTCCTTGCGGATCATGATGGAGCATACGTTGTATTTGTGACGTAGCTCAGAAGATTTTTGTGACTTAGGCAAATTCGGGGTCGCGGCTAAGCCCCCGAGTGGGAGGATTGCTCTCCACTCGGAGCGTTTTTTAACTTAGGCGAGTATGGGGTCGCAGCTAAGCCCCTGAGTGGGAGGATTTCGCTCCACTCCGAGTGTTTTTTAACTTAGCCGAGTACGGGGTCGCAGCTAAGCCCCCGAGTGGGAGGATTGCTCTCCACTCGAAGTGTCTTTTA